>NC_088857.1:30158459-30168459 GCF_963853765.1 Magallana gigas | reverse complement strand
GCCAGGAATTTGTCAAACAGAATGAAAACAAAATAAATGATTTGTGAGGAATTTTATTGGCTGACAAAAAAGCTCGATCGGCAAAAGGACTTGTACACTTATCGTAATTTCAATCAATTTTATATTAATTAATACACATTTGTTTAAACATGACAACAATATATTATCAAATGCCTTGAAGGGAATATAATGGACATGGTGATAGTGGTGAAATCAATTTTTGATTATATGTATTAATTTTCTACAAAAATATCTGTATCATTTAGAGTATAAATTCTGTACAACATATTTTTTCTTGAACAATCTTGAAACCTTCCTTTAAAGTAAAGAAAGTAGTATATCATCTTTTTTTAGAATCAGCAATTTTTCTATTCATACATTTACCCACAAAATTCTCTATGCTTAGTAAATGCTCTTGTTAACAATTTTGAAACAATTTAAATCATTATATTTTTTATAAAAGGAAAAAGAACCATGTATTTGTATACTGTAATTTCATTTGATATACCATTGATTAAATATATTTTGGAATATGGACGCAACATGGTGGAGGGGGGGGGGGGGGGGGGGGATAGCACAACACTGAAAGACTTCAAGAGTAAAATTCTATGTAAACTGGATGCGTAATTTGGTTGTCAAAGATATGGAGTCAGATTAAACCCTAATTTTCTTTACAGTACATGTAAATTAACATACTGCCTATAAACCCTGACAAAATCTTTATTCTTCTGCCCATGCCTTCTTTTTTACTTCGCCTTTTCTAAGCACGACCTGCATAAATAAATTGTTTACCATTTGACGGTTACGTACGTGGGTATGCCGTTTCCTAAAAGCCAATCAGTAATTTCCTTATAAATGCCACAGGAAGTTTACATATAATTTCCCTACCTGAAACATACATGAATCAATTAAGGGGAAAAATGCGTCCAGCCTAAGCTAATGAGGACTGGAGCCGAGATTGATACATACGTCAATAAGATCCTGATATAGAAAAACCATCAAAATATAAAAAGCCAAACTGCCAGTGTTTTATGGTAAATAAAGTAAACATTTCATCTTCAAATCAATACCTTGGGTGAGAGAAAACACGCAAACTTTTCATGTCGTTTTGACATGACACTTCAAAATGGATATTTTTCATACACCCACAGAACAAAGATTTTTGCATTCTACTTTTCCCCAAAAAGAAAAAAAAAATGATGAATTCTAAAACCACATGATAATCAATATTAATTTCTACTGAAAAAGGGGGGTGTAAGTTTGAAAATCTGGAGAATGGAAATGGGTTTTTTAAATTTCAATATTAGAATCAAAAGTTAAAAAACCTACCTCTTGTAAAACAATCCCAAAAATTAATATTTTTAATTTTTTCATTAATCTTCTTCAATCCTTTTTTTTTCAAAAATGAGTTAAAAACTATTTATTTTTCAACTACATTGATTTAATAAAAGAAAAACCCTCCCCACCCACCTTCAACACTTTAAATAAACTGACTTTTCCAAATGAAGAAAAATGCCCAAATCCAAATATGGCTAAAACATGTTATAATGTGACTATACCTATTGAAAAATAACCACCAACCTTATAGATACACAGTAATTTATGCTACAAGTAATACAGCTTTTTGGCTGTAATAGATCCCAATGACTACCTGTTCACAGCAGCTGATACCGGGAAGAATCCCTGCTTGTGACTATTAATGCAGGCATTTATGTTACATATTATGAAATTTGTCTTTAAATTTTTTTTTTCTTTTGAAAAGAGACTCATAAAGGGTTTCATTTTCAAAAAAAAAAGTGTATACTCAAAGGCAAGGTTACTCAGCTAGTAAATTACTCTTTCTATTTCCTTGTGCAAAATAAAATCCCCACCACCACAATTATCCCTTATCAATGCATAGTTTTCTTGACTATAAATTCATAATATATGGGGGCTTATGTAAGCCGATGTTACACAACAATTATCCTTACACATCCATGTAGGCAATCTGTATACTTGTAGTAATAAATAAATAATCATCACAAAAATTTAAAATTCATATGTACAGAAGATTAATTTTCAAAGGGAAAAAATTGAAGAAGCACAAAAGCACTAAATGCCCCAGAGTGTTGGATGGCAAGGAGAAATTTTTCATCTGCCAAAGTTCTCTCAATGCTAGTAATCATCTTTACTATCTTATTTTGAGAGATGGACCAAACTTATTTTTTTTTTTGTACTAAGAGAATAAATTGTGCATGCTGAAAACATACTTTATTTGGTTTGATCATGAAAAGAGGTGAAAGCTAATCACCCAATTTCTCAGCTGGATCTGAAACAACCGTGTTCCAAACAAATGAAAACGGTTTTTGACATTATCTTTCGGGAGCACATTGTAAATAACCATCATTTTAATTTGTTGAGAGATTTTTAGTTTTATGATGGAAAATCAATGGACATGTAGCATTTATGATTGAAATTCCTTGTTGACTTGAATTCGGGATTACAGCATGATTTACGGTATTGCGTTTGCATTTATCTTCATTTTTGCATCATCTGTACCATTTTACTCCCATACATAAATGCCACACCAAGCTTTTAGAATTTCTCCGTGGAGGCAAGAATTTTACACTAACAAAATGATTACAAAATGATATCTAATTCTCTTTGGTACATCATGGAATAGTGATTTTTAAAGTACAACGTATGTAAATTGCTGTCACATTTGTTGGGAACTTGGTAATAAAGATAAAATAAGGATCTGATAGGCACGAGGAAATTTTCTATTGAACTAAATTAATGATCTATCTTTCCTCCAGCGCCAAGCAACAAGGACAAAACACTGATAGCTGTGTTTTATTTTTCTTGAAACAAGAAAAACATTATTTCTTTAAAAGATGTGAGCTTAAAAAAAACAACCCAATTCTCATTTACCAAAACTTGCAATAAAAAGATATAGCATCAAATTAATATTTCAGTTTAATTTTATCTCTCTGGAGAATTGCAATCTCAAACCCCCTTCACCAGTAAATCTTTAATTAAAATATATACATGCATGTAATTAATTGGGAGAAGGTCAAGCAAACACAGGGAGAACTGTTGAAACTGGTGAGTCGGGAGTTAATTAACACCTGGGGTCATTAGGCCCCAGCTGGTGGGGAGAGGAGGCTGGAGGCTGGACACCCTGAGTCAGTGTCCTCATTATCTACAACCTATCTTCTGTCACTGGCTTACTGCTGGGCAGTGTTAAAACCCTCCTGAACTTTTGCCCTCCTCCCTTGACCACAAGATGACCAAAGTGACCACAAGATCCCCAGCAAATCAAGTGGCGGTGATGCAGAGAGAGAGAGAATGACCACTGTTACGTCATCACAATTGTTGGCCACTTAAACCTAACTGACCAATCTAGTTCACTGATTTGATTTCCTTTTTTTCTTCCCCTTTTCTTCGTGTATCCTTTTGCTGAATTTTCCCTCCAATTTTTCAACAATTTTCTTCGAGCAAGAGGTCACTCCTTCCCACAGTCCCTCCCCTCCAAATAAAACCCCCACAATGGCACCACAAAAACTGTATTGTGGCCACTTTGTCCCCTTATCTTTTGTTATCTACCGTGGAAGGGACATTTTCTCATTTTCCATTTAACATGATAATGAAGACTGACTTCTGACTGACTGACCACTTGATGCTTGTCACTTACACAAGGGAGATAACGACAAGTTATCCCATTAGAGGATCTACCCTCCATCTTCTCTTGCCCAGTGGCCATTTCTTAGATGTCTTAAAAATTAATCACCACTTTAAACTTTGAAAAAAAAAAAATCACATTTAAATTCAACATGAAAATGTGCAGGACGGTGAGAACAAATTTTGGCTATCCCATTTTAGTGATTAAAAATAGATGAAAGGGTTGTACAAAAGCAAAGAAAATTGAGAATTCAGTTTACTTTAATTGTTATAAATATTCATTGTTTTTTATTTGCATTAAAAAAAAAAAACTATGCTTCAATTCACAGAAGATTTTAAACACTGCTGAACAGTTCAATTAAGTGATTTATAATCCATCTTTAATTGACTTCACTGTGCAGATACAGGTCTGTCGCTTTACATCATTGCTTGATTTTTTTTCAACTATTGCATAATTGAGGATCCTAGAATTTTCAATAAGCTAAATATTCTCTGACTTCTAAATGACTGATCCATTCTGTAGAAGTGTAATTACAAGAACAAATGCATTTGGTAAATTCACAGCTCGATGGAGATTTGAATAATTTTTTTTCATCACATGGTTTAATAAACGAACAAAACCATGTTACAAAATAATGCACTTAAAACATATTTCAACTATCTTTAAAAAATTTCCTTTGTATATTGCTAATTTAACACAGATAATGGAAATTATTAAATTCTACATGTACTGTTGCTATAAATTTGATTAAATCATCATTTGAGTAATAACTGTATGAAATACACTATCGAGTTCCGTAATAATTGAGTCACTAGTACATTGCTACAAGGTAAATTACAGACCTCCAAGGTCACAAATTAAAAGAAGGGGAGAAAAACAACACAAAAGCGCAATATGCTAATATGTAAAACAAAACAAAAAAACTCCATGAAACAAAGGGAGTCATCTTTTTTGATTAATGATACTACCTAAAATATTCCACATGTCCTTCTCCAGTATCTATACTGCCACCTGCTAAATTATGACAATAATTCATTTTTTTACGCCGTTTTTTCTTTGTCCAAGAAATGACATTTCATCATTTTCATAATGGCATTTCTCCCCCGATCACATCAACATTAACATTTTGACAAAAATGAAAACAAAAGTTTTTTTTTCGGGCAATGATATCATTGATTTCTGTTTAGCTATTATTTACTTGGTATTTTGGAGTAGTGCGTGATTTATGGGTTTCACAAATGTACAACTCTGATTATGGTTTATTTTTAAATAAAGTCTACTGATAAATGCATACCAGGGTGCAGCTCTCTTTAACAAATCAAGAGGCACCCAGAGATAGTTTAAACCTAGATCTATTAATACATACACAACTACCTATGCTCAGGTAAATGGGGGTAAATTTGGGGAATTGATACGGTATTACATTTGTATAACGGCACTTCCTCTCTCACAATAGCCGTTTCATTCAAAACACCGCTGGCCACAATGGTATTTACCACTACTTTAAAGATAAAATTTAAAAACCCTTTTCAATGCTATATTTACACAACTCCACTGAAAATTGACAAAAAATGAGCGCAATTACCTACTTTTTCTAATCTTTTATGTAACAAAGTTCAACTTTTTTTCCTTCAACAAAATTCCATTTTTCCCCCCTCTTTTGAGCCCTAGGTCAATCTTATCCAATTAATATTTCGGATCTTGAAGCCTGAAGAGTGCTTGTTTTTGGGAGAAAGATTTTCTTTGTGAAGATAGAGTCATGTAGGCACCGGATGTACATACAATAGGTAAACACTTTGGGTCTTTGTTGACGTGGGACACAGGAAACAGCTTACAACATATCTACTCAAGTGACGGTAACCCAACGCTTACAATGCCAATGATAAACTAATATTGACTTCTGGGGTTAGAAAACCAAGTCCAAATCAAAAGCAAAAGTTACACAAAAGGTGAAACCAGCAATAAATAAAACTGCAAGGTGTCTTTCACTTTCCATTCATTTTTTTTTTAACAATGAAAAAAAAAAGAGGAAAAGGAACAACACAGTTTCATATCTCTAAAATAATTTAAGGTGGTATATTTCTTTGAAAGAAAAGAACAATTATTTTCACCTAATTTTAAATATCTTTGAAACAATGCATAAAAGAAATTTTTTTTTAGAATAACACAAAAATGAAAATGCCTACCTGAATTTATTTATCTTTTCACTTTTTTACAGGGCAGAATTAATTAATTGTGATTTCTTATTTTGAAATAGAATTCAGCTCCAGTTTCCTTGGTGAAACTTCCAAACATGAAGTGAATGCGTCTGAGACAAATGCTACTACATTTTGATAAAGCAATAGATAATCTTGAAAAGTGTTAATTTAAAGAACACTGGAGCACCCATGCATGCCTTGTAATATGCTTGGTTGAACACAAAGGTAAGTTTTTCACCTGTCCTTGGGTTGCAACCAACCACCTGTCGTTTTTACCTCCAGCTGGCCCCCTGTAGGTTTATTATTTACATGTTACCATGGATATGTAGTTCGCTTTTCAAAAGTATTTTTTCAAAAATTCAAACAATGAAA
This sequence comes from Magallana gigas, assembly GCF_963853765.1. Classification (NCBI taxonomy): domain Eukaryota; kingdom Metazoa; phylum Mollusca; class Bivalvia; order Ostreida; family Ostreidae; genus Magallana; species Magallana gigas. The sequence goes on along the minus strand of NC_088857.1, from coordinate 30,162,228 downwards.
ATTCATCAACGATATTTCACGTGACTTGCTGCACTGAAGTGACAGTTAATTACCTCCGTTTCAATTTGCACTTCTTTGATGTGTTGCAAACAAGGAATTACATACTTCTAAAGTGAAGCATATTTAAAACAATACAACTCAATCCAGATTGTAAAAACATTTTAATTTTTCAAAGAAAATGTGTGGCTATGAAAGATGGCCGAGATTTATTTCACAGCTCGTAAATAACACCAAATTCAATGAAAGACTGTAGCTTGAACATAACGCCAAATTTAAAAGACTGTAGGTAACAGTAAAAGACACTCAAACTCTAAAAATCTCCATTGGTGACAATTTGTGTTGTTTTTTTTTTTCTTAATCATATACTTTGATTTAATGACAGTTCTTCAACGTTCAAATAACTGAATTACAGACTGACTTTGGCATCTTTTTATGTACAGGTTCTCACGACTTTGGCATCTTTAAAGAGAAGTGTTCCATAAGGACAGTACTCCAGCTAGTAACCCGAAAGAACAAGCCTATGCTGCCTTTGTTTTATTTCTTGAATCAATATAGAGCAGGAAAAAAATTTTCATCTAATTCTTGTATCTCTTTAATTTGATTTTGCGTAACAGTGAATGACGAAATTATTAAATATTCATCATCAGCAGTGAGCGAAATGTGATAATTCTTGAAAGACGCAGTCGGGATCTGTTTGCGGAGCATTGTTTACATAGTAATTCTGAAATCTACGTCACTGATTAGAAGCGCACTCCAAAGGCATTAAATACAAAAGAATCAATGCGTCTCAGATATATTTCATATATCCCGAGTTTCAGCAAACACGGAATCCACTTGATTTAAAGGAAAATAAACTCTTGTGTGACCGTTTATGTACGGAAACGTCTGTACAATTACAGTATTATTTTTCCACATAAAAGACAAAGTTAAAATAAGTGGTATTGATTAAGCAAGTAAATGAGTGTCCAAAGCAAATCAATTTCATGTTCGCCATCTTTTAATATATATGTAATTTCAGGTCCCCAGAGGCCACTCGTGTTGCAACAAACAATCTCTTATTCATAATTGATTAATAAAATCTGCCTATTCAATATGTATTATACGGCAGCCATTAGGGTTTTCATTTTGTGAAATGTAAGTGCACTCTTGATAATATAGCGTTGGATAATGAAATTGAATACAGCGACATTGTTTCCTTTCATTGCCGATTCCTAATGTTAAAACCGACTTTGAGGGACAATCAGATAAATAAGTCTTACCCATCTGTCTCTGAAATTGTATCCCCCAACCCAAACACCGCCAGGGGGAGAGAAAAGCTTAGGTTTTTTTTATCACCCATCTAATATTCCTTTTGTCAAATTACATGTATACTGCAATGGAAGGGAAATTGATTACCAGGATCCACGTACAACTCAAACAATTAATAAAAATTGGAGATCAACAACATATTGCCGGTTTTAAATTGTAAAGATCATGATTTCGAAGTAATTCTTTCTTCTCTTTTTTAAAGGCAGAGAAAATATCAATATATAATATACATATGTTTTATTAAATTTAAAACAGCGAAGACATTTGTCAATCTGTCAAGATAATTTAAAACAACCAATTCAAGGGCCATTATAAATATTACCGGTAAACCTAAATGTTGCTATAGAGGTAACTTTTCAAATGAGAAATTGGCTACAAAGTCATCTGTTTTAAAAGCAGGGTTTCAATTAATCAAAAAGTCTGCCAATGTCTATATCTTTCCTTGATGCTGTTACTATTCAAAAAACAAACAGAAAATACAACCCTACGTTTGCTACTTGACCTCTTCAACTCCGACCTTTCATCGATAAATCATTGGAAATTATCTCTTATTTCCTTCATGCAACCAAAGCATTAACTGACAATATAAAAGATAATAATAAAATTGTTCATATAACTTGTAAAAAAAATTGTTTAAGTTAGTATATAAAATTGGGTATGCTACTTACAAAAATGTTCTTTTGTCATGAATGGCACTTCTCTTCATCTATAATAAAAACACATTATATAATAATAAGAGGCAATAGGTATTTATCTTCATTTTTAAGGAAAAGTTTTCTATGAAACATTTCTAATTTTAACTTAAATGTAGATTTCAGCTCAACCCCCCCCCCCCCCTCCCATCCCCCTTTCCATCAAGTTTTTCAATTTACTCCATGTTAAGCAATTTCCAATAACTCCTTTTGCAATAAATTTCTCTTGAGTCATGGCTTAATGCAAAATGAACTAAAACATGACAGCCTTTCACCCCAACACTTCATTGCATCACAGAAACATTAATAAAGAGCATCTTTTGGGTTTCTTGTAATTGGAGTGAATGATTTACTGCTTACACTGTAGTAACTCCAAATACGGATGGAGAGAGAGAAAAAAGAGAGAGAGAAAGATGTTTTTCACATACAAACTGACATTTAACACCTATTAGGGGAAATATCATCTGATTTTTCAATTTTGCATTCAACACCCTAAATAGAAATAAAATGCATATTTTATCCTAAAAGCAATATAACCATTATAACCTTCTGGGGTTTTTCTCACAGCATCAAGTGACATCTGTTAGAAAATACACCCAGGAGTATCAGGCAATATCTTGTACACATATATATTCAGCTACAGGTTTATAGATATAATGTCTATAACAGTCAATGAAACGTTGTTTTTTTTAATTCTCATTGCTTGTAGCAGATCAGCAGATTGTTTGATATTCCTTCCGTTTTACACTTATATAGAATTAATATGGTTATGTAACACCTCAAGCAGTTGGTGTTCACACGTTAACGAGCACAACTGTAGTATATTGAAGCAGTCAGGTCTGCTATATTTAAACTTAATTGCCAGAGCTCCATTCATCGAGATGACAGCAGCACAGAGTAATACTGTTGCCTCTATGTGCCTGAAGATTTCTCCTTGATATTAGAAAATATGGCCCTGATTTATCAGAAAACAATGAGTGACACAGTATTTATATTACTCCCATTGTGTAAAGGGGCTGCATCTATACAAAATTGTACGAAATCAACCAGAGTATGAAATTTTAGAAAGATCCCCCCAACCCCCCTAAAGAAAACGGTACTGTAAAATTATTTAACAACTTACCAACTTATTTCTAAAGGTTTAATGACTGGTTAGTCATATTATAGAGTCTTCTTAGCGAGTAGAAACAATCATTTACAGTTGTTGAAAACATTTTAATTGATAATTTTGAAAATCAAGGGATAGTTGTAATACTGAAAATTGAACTAACCATGACCAACACTAGTTTCAGCACTTCCAATTTTTATGTAAATAAGAAATAATTTCTAAATGCCGCAAAAAATACCCAAGAGATTTATTCGCTGATAATCTTTTCATTCTTTTGTCACAATGAATATATTCAAACAAAACTTCTGACGAGGCACCTAAAACAATTTAAATATTTGCACATCCCTGCAAATTCCCATTTTTGTAATGGCCATCTCAGCTTTCATTTCGATATTTTTCTCCGTTTTAATGAAGAACTGCTGAATTATTTATCAATTGCTGTCAATATTATTTGGCCTGATATATTTTAGGTATGTAAATATGAAATTATCGACAGTTCTCAATTTACTCCCAGTCTCCTCTTCTATACGCTCCTAGGGCAGAATTTCTCATCACCATGTGTCGCACTAAAGGTTCGGTGTAATTAAAAAACCTTACAAGAGCAATTCCTAAAAATTGATTTCCAACAGCAGTAGTATCAAAACACACAATACAAAAGATA